>NW_027556098.1:397191623-397224123 GCF_003287225.1 Phascolarctos cinereus
GGCATGTTGAGCAGTATGCTAAGTGTTAGGGTGTTTGAAGAGTGCAAAAACACAGTCCCTGATCTCAAGGAACTCACATTTAAATGGGGCAGATAGTGGAAAAAGAAGTATATACAGAGTATATCAAGTATAATTTGAGAGGGGAAGGCACTAGTATATGTGGAGGGGGGAATGAGAAAGCCCTTTGTAGAAGGTGGGACTGAGTCTTGAAGGAAGCTAGGGATTCTAAGAGGATTTGAAGAGAAAGAATATTCCAGGAATAGGGGACAGCCAGTGCAAAGACATAGAGAGAAGAGGTAGGGTCTTGTGTATGAGAAATGGCTGGATTATACAGCATATGTAGGGAAGCCAAGTAGAAGACTAGAAAAGTTGGAAGGGCTCAGGTAGAGAAAAGCTTTAAATATTAACCAGAAGGGTTTGTATGTGATGCTAGAGGTAATAGGATGCCTCTGGAATTTAGTGAAAGGGGGAGGTGGAGAGGGGAACTTGGCAAGCCTGCTCTTTGGGAAGACACATTGGCAGTTGAGATAAGAGAGCCTCAAGTCAGGAATATCAATTAGGAGGCTATTGCAACATATCTGGTCAAATTCAAAGTGAGGAGGAGTTGGGGTATAGAATAGCTGGGAGAATCAGAGACCTTTTCTGATCTTGAAAAAAGCCAATTGTTTCAAGAGGCAGAGACAAAGGGAGAACATTCTAGGTAGGGGAAACAGCGTGTGCAAAGGCACAGGGGTTAGAGATGGGCTATTTATACAAGAGACAGCAAATAGTCTAGTTAGGCTAGAGCCAAGCACAACAATATGTAATTAGGCTGGAATGACAGGATGGAGCTAGATTGCCAAAGGCTTATGTATCATAGAAGAGAGTTAGTTTAAAGGCCTTTGGAAGGACCGAATGTTTTTGATTTGCTGGACTTGGGCTTTATGAATATCAATTTGCTAAAGTATGAATGAAAAGAATGGGAAAGATTAGAAAGATGTTGGTTATGCATACTGTTTCTTAGGTTCATTCCCACCGATCATTTAAAACACAAATGAAAAGTCATCACTTCAATGAAACCTTTTCTGATACGAGGTTCCTATCCATCAAACCTTATGTAACATTTAATTTGCACCCCTCTGGACCTCAGTTTCTCCATATGTAAAATGAGGTGGTTTGACTAGCTGGCCTTTCAAAGCCCTTCTTTGTTTTATCAAGCATTACTTTATATAATAGTCATTTGCTTATGTCATAATCTCTACTAGACAATAAGCTACATAAAAAGAGGGACCATGAATTTAATATCTCCCCAAGCTTCTAGTGCAAGGCTCTTATCACACAGTAGGTCCCCCTGAAGTCATCTTTGGAGACTGGCAAGGACGAGCTAGTGTGTCCCCAGGCCTTTGGGTGAGAATGTCACAGACCCGATGCTGATGGAGGAGGACTCCCTGGGAAATGCCATGACTCTTGTTCTACTACCAGGTGATTCTAAATAATAACAGAGCCACAGCTCTGTACATTGTCGCATTATCAAGGCCAGAATGCAGCCGACAGTCCCAGGTGAACCTTCTTCCTTAGGCAAAGTGGAGTATAAATTATTTAGTGGCCAATCTCCCCATTAGTTAAAAGAGCAAGTGCCTCCAAAAGGAAGTAGATGAATGGTCTCATGGCAGAATGTTCCTTCCTCAGTAAGTGTAAATATTATAAATAAGCACATTGTGTAATTCATATATCAAGGCCAGTAAATTAACCTCTGCGATGGAGCATTTCCTCATAAAAGCTCTCTGTGCTAGCACCCTCCCTGCCCACTGTCTCTTCCCTTCTTCCCTCCCCCCATTTTTCTCCTCCTCTCTGGGCCTGCATAAGAAATGTGGAAACTTTAATGGATACTCTAAGTATCAATTTGAAAGAGTGTTATCTTAATGAAGGCAGAGAGGTGAGTTAATGACCCTCACCCCCCCACACAATAATATATCTTTGGTGTCAGGAACAAGGAGGACAGTACCATTGTTAGCCCTCTCTGCCTCTTAAATTTGAACCTCAGGGATTCCAGTCTTGTTAGAAAATGGCTGTGGTTTTAGTTTTCTTTCTTTTTTTTTTTAATGGCTGATTACGTGCAGCAAAAGATAGCAGATGGGAAATCCCAGGGCTGCACTAGTGTGTCTATGAAATATTCACAGAACTGAGTGAGGCAGTAGGGCAGAGGGTAGAGAGCTGGCCTTAGAATTAGGAAGACCTGGGTTCAAGTCTTGCCTCTGACATACACTAGTTGTGTGGCCCAGGGCAAATCATTCAAGCTCTCAATGCCCCAGGCAACTAAGACCATGTCTTGATGGCTACCCACGTTGCAAGAGGGAATTTCCTCCCAGCAAGTTTCCATTATCAATGAAATCATAAGCTAGTTCAAAATTATTATTAGTAGTGATGATGATGATGATGATGATGATGGCAATGATGATGAAGATGATGGTGATGAAAAAGATGATGATAAAAGAACCGGGAAAAAGCCCCTGGTACAGTACACTGGGTCAATATTCTATGGAAAATTTGCTGAAAGACTTGGGAAAGGATTATACAGAATGAGAAAATGTGTAAGGGATGTGTCCTAAATGGACACCAGGGAGGCTATACATGCTTTAAAGTACAGAAGTAATGAGCTCCAAGAGTACTTTCTTGGATAGTAAGGGAGTTGTGGGACACGGCAAGGTTATCTAAGATTTGCTGCAGGACATCAGCTTTGGGCAGATATCATAGATAAGAGAACTGGACATCAATCCTTGACCTTTACTGATAAAAACAATAACAAAAATACTTCACATTGACATAGCACAGGGCTCTGAAACCTCTCAAAGGTAGCTCGCTGAGTTGCTGTCCCCTGTTCTACAATTTCCAGGGTTGGAGGCCATGTTATACTGGTGAAATCCCACCTATATCAATACCTGTCATTCGGTAAGCTTTCATTAAACATTTACTATGTACCAGGAAGGGCAGCTAAGTGGTACAGTGGATACAGCATTGGTCCTGAAGTCTGGAAGATTCATCTTCCTGAGTTCAAATCTGGCCTCAGACACTTACTAGCTATGTGACACTGGGCAAGTCACTTCATCCTGTTTGCCTTAGTTTTCTCATCTGTAAAATGAGCTGGAGAAAGAAATAGTGAACCACTCCAGTATCTCTGCCAAGAAAACCCCAAACAGGGTCACAAAGAGTCAGACATTACTGAACAAAAATAACAACTACAACAGTAACAACAGCAAGTAACATGGATATTAAGTAGCTGATATAAGATATGAACACAAGCTCTCAGAATCCAGATTAGTGCTCTTCCTAATGGACCCCATTGCCTCTGATCTCCTAGCTGTTAGGAGTTAGTTAAAACAATCCCATGGTTAAGTTTGGTTAATTTAATCCTATTGGCCCTGGTGAGTGCCCTGTAACACCCCCAAAGTGTACAAGACAAACTGCAAATGCTAATTGGGTTAACATCATAACATTTTATACAGTAATTAATTAGTGCTTATTTAGTAACAGCCTGTAAGAGTGGAAACTACTTGCTCCCCTAATATATGATAAAATATCTCTGTACATATACATACACCCTTGGAAAATATATTAAAAATTAATTACAGTGAAATCGATATGATTAGAAGTCCTTTATGTGAAGGCAGTAAATGTGCTTAAGATTTTAGAGAAGAGGAAAACATAGCTTCATGATTAAAGAGCTAGGGAATGCTTATGGAAAACTTTTAATAACCATTTTTCCTCAGGCAATTTTGATGACAGATATTTAGAATGTGATTCGCTTCCCCCAATTCAGACACATGAAAATAATCTGTCATTATTTTTTTCTCCTCATGAGCTTCAGTGACTCTGTCTCCCCCTTCTCAGCATCAAGTCTCTATACCCTAAAACATTACCAATTTCAATAAGGAAAACTCTGGAAGTAGAGTCAAAGGACCTGTATTCCAATCATGGCTTTGTCACTAATTGCCTGTATCAATGTGACCTTGAACATACCACTTCATTTCCTTTTAGCTCAGTTTTGTCTTCTGTGAAAGAACAGTTTTGGACTAGATTGACGGTTCTTCACTTTTTTTTTTTTTTGTATTCTGGACCCCTTGGGCAGTATGGTAAATCCTATGGAATACTTCTCAGAATCATATTTTTGATGCATAAAAAAATCTACAGAGGAGCATGAAGGAAAGAATTAAATTGAAATATACTTGTCAATATGTAAAAAAATAGTTTATGGACCCCAAGTTAAGAATCCCTGAACTAGATAATTTCTAGGATCCTTTCCAGTTTTAAACCTGGGATGCTGTGATCTTAGTTCTAGAGAAGGTTGACTTTGAGTCATGTGAAACACCTGGAGAGAAACAGCCGTGCTGTATGAACCCATGACTAATGAGAACTCCAAGATAAGATCCAAGGGCCCACATAACACCCTCAATAGATATAGGAGGGAAGATCCCAGACCACCAAAGCCCAGTTATACCACTGTAAGTTTTGAAATCTCCTATACACTGACCTGAGACTTTTGCAAAGGACAGGCTGATCTGACCATGACATGCCACTAGTGAAGGCATTCCAAAAATTGGCATAAATGCCCGATCTTTCCCCAAGCTAGATGCTGGTGGAATCCCTGAAGATTATCTTTAATGTGCAGCACCAGCGCCATCCTTTAACCATTATATCATTAAACCTGGAAAGTTAACCCAACTTCCAGGGGAAAAAATGGAATTGAGATAAACAGGAAGAGAAATCTCCACCTCTGAATTCTGATCACATAGCCTCAGGGCAATTTAAAAACTGCTTTTAATCTGGTGGATGTTGGGAGCTATTCTTGAAAGTTAACGCTCAAATAGGTAGATGCAGCAAGGCAACTGAAGACAACATACAACGCTTCCCCCCCCCCCACCTTTCCTCCTCCTTCTTAAAAGAATTTGAATTAAGTATCCAATGGCTGTTCCCAATCAGAAGCCCAAGCAAGATAAGAGGACATTGCTTGCTAAAGCATCCCCAAAGATAAGAGAGCTTATTTCATTGAATTATTGAGTTGGTAAGGCAACTGCATGCAGCCTTCTGTCCTTATTCCATTTGGGATGCTGCGGCACAGGGGGGAATAAGCCATAAATATTTGACAAACTAATCACTTGCAGTGGGTTGCTCCTCTTAAAATGGGACATGGCAACAGCTGTGGGATTTATGCCCAGCTCTCCCTCTGCCTGCTGCCTGAGCCATTTTTGCAGTCCAGCTGATGGAGAACAGGATACTGGGGAGGTAGATGGTAGAATTTAGAGGTGGAAAAGACCTGAACGATCCTCTAGTCCAAATCTCTTGTTTTACAGAAGATAGGATCATATATTTTGAGCCAGAAATGGTATCTAAGGCAATCTGGTCCAAGCACCTCATTTCATTGTTGAGGAAATTGCAGCTCTGAGAAGACAACTCACTCCACATTAATCAGATACTAAATGTCAGAGGCAGGATTTGAAACTTGGCCTCTTGGCTACAAATTCAATGGTCTTTCCATGAGGAAAGGAGAAGAATGATCAGCTGCTGCTGTTTGTAAAGGACTGTGATATAATTCTCAGACTTGGAACTTCACCTTCGAATGCTAAAACTGTTATTTCTCTTGGCACAGAATGAGATAATCCTCCAAGCTCTGTCCTTTGCCTAAAAAGGGTCAGGATTCACTTGTAGGCCTTTGGAATTGCTCAAATGGTGATGAAAGCTGTGTGCCTAGGGTTAGCTATATTAGTAGGGAGCATTAAACAATGCAGACAGTAGACTTCTCTACATAGGATCATAGGAGCAGAGATTTAGGGCTGTAAGGGACCTTAGAGGTGATTTAGTCCTCGGTAGTTCAGTGGATAAGGTGCAGGGCCTGGAGTCAGGAACACCTGAGTTCAGATCAGGCCTCAAACATTTACTTGCTGTGTGACCCTGGGCAAGTCATCTCACTCTGTTTGCCTCAGTTTCCTCATCTTTAAAATGAGCTGGAGAAGGAAATGGCAAACCACTCCAGTATCTTTGCCAAGAAAACCCTAAATGGGGTCACAGAGAGTTGGACGTGACTGAAACAACCACACAACAACAACAAATGAATTGGTTGGAGTTCATAGGATGATAGGGCTAGAATTGGCAGTGACTTTAAAGGCTAGTTTAATCCCCCTTCCCCTTATAAACAAGGAAACTAAAGGCCCAGGGACATTAAGTGACTTGCTCCAGGTAGTAAGTGCTAGAGGTGAAATTTGAACCTAGAACTGTTACCTAGAGAAGCTTACTAGCTGTGTGACCCTGGGCAAGTCACTTCACCCAGTTTGCTTCAGTTTTCTCATCTGTCAAATGAGCTGGAGAAGGAAATGGCAAACTACTGTAGTATCTTTGCCAAGAAAACCCCAAGTGGGGTTTTCACAAAGAGTACCACACATGACCCAGATGACTCAACAGTAACACCAAATCATGGTGGTGCTGTCTTTTATTTGGCCTCCTGAAAACTAGTCAAAATCTATGTCATGATTCATAACAGGGCAAATGCCTGTGCTGCAGCAATGTGAGGTCTGATACCTTTGGCTAGAAAAGGTTTTTAGGAATAAATATAAGCAAAATTGTGTGTGTGTGTGTGTGTGTGTGTGTGTGTGTGTGTGTGTGTGTGTGTGTGTCTGTGTCTGTGTATGTGTGTGTGAGAGAGAGAGAGACAGAGACAGAAACAGAGACACAGAGAAAAGAAAAGAAAAAAAAATTAGTTAATCATATTCTCTTGTTGTATTTAGGACTCAAAGACTGATTTGCAGGCTTTTGGTTCAACTTAGAATTTGCCCATTATCCTTTGTATTTATATGGCTCATAACTTTTACGTGACTTTCAAAATGCCTCCAATAAATAGTCCACATCCAAGGTGCCATTGGTGTGGCTTTGTCCATGATAATGGTTTTCATATTTTAGACATGACTGAAATAGGGAGGATAGATTTGGCTATATATTTCCATTAGTATCTGTGATGTGGGTTCTTAACATGGGATTTCAGGGATCCATGAACTTGGATGGGGAAAAAAATAAACCTTTATTTTCACGAGGCTTCTTATTTCCTTCGTAGTCCTATGCATTTTATTTAATAAATTTTAAAATATTCCCCTGAGAAGGGCACCATAGGCTTTACCATATTGCTGAAGGGATCCATGAAACATAAAAAAAGTTAAGAATCCCTGAACTATAGTATTAGTAATTATATATTTATATATAATATTATGTGTTGCATGTATGTTCTATATATCTATTTGCTTTTTATCATTCCTGTGATTTCCTCAGTCTAGGGAGGCCCTGGCAGAAACTCTTCCATGGGAAGGCCATCTACAATCAATGCTTCCACTTCCTTTTTTCTCAGTCTTCTATAGTCTGGCTTTTAACACGATTGTGCAATCAGAACCGTTTTCTTCAAAGTTACCAGTGATCTTTTAGTTGCCAATTGTCATGGCTATTTTCTTAACCATCATTCTTCTTGACCTCCCTCCCTCCTTCAATCATGCCAATCCCTCCCTTTTCCTTGATATGCTCGTTTCTTTCCATGACACAGCTCCATCCTGGCTCTTCTCCTACCTATATGACCACTCTATTACAGCCTCCTTTGTGGAATCTTTGTCAAGGTCATGCCCACTAAGGGTAAGCTTTGTCTGGGGTCCTCTTCTCTCTGTAGAAATCACTTGGTGATTTCATCAACTCCCATGTATTCAGTTATCATCTTTATGCTGATGATTCAGCCGTAACTTCTCTCCTGATTTCCATTTTCACATCTACAATTATCTATTGTGTATTTCAAACTGAATAACATCTTCAGCTTCAAGGCTGAACTCATTATCTTTTTGCTTAAGACCTTCCTTCTTTTGATTTTTCCAGGTAACTGTCGAAGATACCACCATCTTCCCAATAAAGCAGGCTTAAACTTTATGTATTGTCTTCCCCATCTCACTCTCTCATATCCAATCTATTTTCGAAGTTTGTTAATTTTACCTTCATAACATCTCTTTAACATATCCTTTCTCTTCTCTGACATGGACACCAGCCTTGTGCAAGCCCCTATCTCTTCAATCTGGGACTGTCACAGCAGCCTGCTGCTTAACCAACCTGCCGTAAGTCTCTCCCCATTTTGATTCATCCTCCAGTCAACAATCCAATTGATCTTCCTAAAGTGCAGGTTTGATCTTGTCACGCTGCCATAAACACCTCAGTGGACTCCAATGGCCCCCTAAAACCTCTAGGATCAGATAGAAAATTCTCTGTTAGGCATTCAAAGTTTCCACTGGCCTCTTTGCCATTCCTTCCCGAAGATACTCCATTTCCTGCTTTTGAGCATTTTCATTGGCTTTGCCCAGGGCCTGGAATTCATTCTTTCCTCTTCTTCCCCTTGGCTTCCTTGATTACTTTAAAGTCCCAGCTAAAATCCCACCTTCTGCAAGGAGACTTTTTCTGTCCTCTTTAATTCTAGTGTCTTCTCTCTGTTTATTCTCTTCAGTTCACATGTATATGGTATTTATTTTATTACATATCATATGCCATACATAATATATTATGCATATAACAACACCATACATGTGTTGCATATACATACACATCATACATGTATATGCATGCACACATGTGTTCTATCATGCACACACACATGCATTATATGCACACACATATACAATGCATGCATGTAAATATACAAGCTATGTGTGTTGTATGTGTATTAACACCAATACACATATAGTATTATTGTATGTTAATATGTTATATATCATCATAAACCATATTATATTTATTATAACTATATGTATACAAGTATATGTGTGTGTATATATGTATATATATATATAGTGTACATATACACACACACACACACATATACACATGAAGTACATTGTTCTTTGTATGTTGCCTTATCCATTATACTGCAGGCTTCTTCACAGCAGGAAATTTTTTTCTTTGTATTTCTAGCACTTAGCCCAATGCCTGATACATAGTAGGTCTTAATAAATGCTTGTTAACTCACTGTCTGTGCACAGCAGTACCTCCTTGTCAATCTCTGATCTTTGACAATCCCCTGCGATACTGAGAGATTAAATGACTTGCCCTGGGGTCCCCCAGTTCATACAGGTCACAGAAAGGTCTTTGTGAGTCCAAGGCCAGCTTCTTGTCCAGGATACCATGCTCCTTCTGAATGATTATATTAGCTGATGTCTCTAAATATATTTAGGTTTGCTGAGGGTGTTAGATACATTACTTCATTTCAGCATCACATCAGTCCTGCGAGGTAGCGCCTAAAGAAATTAATCACAACTCCTTTAAAGATGAAGAAATAGAGGCTCAGAGAGGTTGTAATACCATGAGGTCACACAGTGACTAAGGGAAAGGATTTGAACCTGGGTCTTCCACAGCTTCAAGACTAGCACTATAGTATATTTCCCTTTGTCACAAGCAGATGACTCGCTGACCCCTTTCTGGTCCTGCGGAGACCTTGGATGCCCTAAGGCCTTTGTACTTTGTACCTTGTCACAGCGATCACCCTTCACCTAAGAAGACTTGATGGGTTCAACTTGGTGACAGGCTGGTTAGGACCTGGTTCAGATTATACCACATGAAACGCCAAATAGACAAAGAAAACACATTTCTCTGTTCACTTTCAGGGCAAAGAGCTTAGATAAACTAGCCTTCTAGAGGACATGGCTGCATTCCTGGGAAGGAGTCCCGATAATTTAGCTGGGTAAATAGGTCTGTATTTATTTAAAGAATCAAGGATGAAGACATCAGCCTCTCAGAGCCTGTGAAATGACACCTGCTGAGTGACGGGGATGTGTGGGACGTGATGCGGTTGGTGGAAGATTGATTACACTCTGAATAATGAAAAACGTGGATATTAACGGGGAAAAAAAAGGAAATATGGGAAAGGCAAGAATAGCATTAAAATAGATTGAGGAAGGGAGATGAGAAAACAGGCAGGAATAAATCCTTTGAATGTGTTTTTGCCTAGAAGAAGGGAATCTTATTTTTTTTTCTTTCTTTCTTTTTTTTTTTTTTTGGTCTGAATAGCAAGGCCATATATAGTCTCTGGAAGTGGGGGTTGGAATCTTGCATCTCATGATTACAACTTACGTGACCTTGGAAAAGTCACTAAATGTCATTGGGCCTCAATTTCTTCATCTATAAAATTAAGGAGAGTGGGCTAATTCAATAAGCATTTATTAAGCACCTACTGTATGCTAGACACTGTACTAAGAGAGTGGGCTAATTCAATTAAATTCAATACATATTTATTAAGCACCTGCTATATATCAGGCACTGCAGTAAGTACTAGGGAGGATGGAGGAAGGCACTAGGGGCACTCAGCCCTGGGGTATCTCTTTCCGTGAAATCCAGACCAAGCAGAGATGCAGATGGAAAGTGAAATACACAAAGGCTACAACGTCTTTCTAGCTCAGACACATCTTAGCTGAGTGATCTTGGGCAAATCGCTTGACTTCTATTTGTCTCAGTTTCCTCAGCTGCCAAAAGGGAGTATTAACACCCCCATCTCCCAACGTTGTTATGGGACCGAATAAAATAATTTTGTAAAGCACTTAGCACAGTGCCGGGCACATCTTAGACACTTGAGGAATACATCTTCCCTTCTTCTCTTACTCATGACCTTCATTTTACAAATAAGGAAATAAGGTCTAGGAGAAGTCACACAGGAAGAAAGTGGCAGAACAGGCACCTTAATCAGGATTCTTTGACTTCCAGCCAAAAATCCTCCACACCGAATCACCATTGTCTTTCGATAAGCCATACATTTACGAAACAATAGCGAGCAGTATTGGGAAAAGGGGCAAATGAATGTTACACAGTCAATAAATTCAACAGAAGCTGACAGGAAGGAGATTTCACCTTGACCTTTAATAGTCAAGGATGGTTTCATGGAGGAAGTGGGATATCAGTTATGGCTATATAAGAATGGGTAAAATCCAGGTAGGTATTTTTTATTTAGTATTTTATTTTTCCTCAGTTACATGTAAAAACAATTTTCTACATTCATCTTTTAAAACTTTGAGCTCCAAATTCTCTCCTTGCCTCCTTACCTCATTGACAAGGTAAGCAATTCCACATAGGTTATACACATGTAGTCGTGCAAAACATTTCATAATAGTCATGTGAAACAAAATATAGACAAAAAACCTCAAGAAAAAGAAAGTAAAAAAAAGTATGTTTCAATCTGTATTCAGACAACATCGATTCTTTCTCTGGGGATGGATGACATTTTTCATCATAAGTCCCTCAGAGATGTCTTGGATCCTTGTATTGCTGAGAATGGCTAAGTCATTCACAGCTGATAATTGTACAATATTGCTGTTATTTTGTACACAGTACATTTCACTCAACATCAATTCATGTAAGTCTTTCCAGGTTTTTCTGAAAGCATCATGCTCATCATTTCCCACAGCACAGTAGTATTCCATAACAATCATATACCACAATCTGTTTAGCCATTCCCCAATTGATGGGCATCCCTGCAATTTCTAATTATTTACCCCAAGAAAAGAGCTGCTATAGATATTTGTATACATATAGGTCCTTTTCCTTTTAGTTTTTTTTTAAATCTCTTTTGGGATACAGACTTAACAGTGGTATTGCTAGGTCAATGGGTATGCATGGTTTTATAGCCCTTTGGGTATAGTTCCAAATTGCTCTACAGAATGGTTGAATCAGTTCACAACACCACCAACAATGCATTAATTCTGATTTTCCCCGCATCCTCTCCAACATTGGTCATTTTCCTTTTCTGTCCTATTAGCCAATCTAATAGGTATGAGGTAGTACCTCAGAATTGTTTTAATTTGCATTTCTGCAATCAATAGGGAGTTAGGACATTTTTCATATGGTTATAGATAACTTTGATTGCTTTATTTGAAAACTGTTCATATCTTTTGATCACTTATCAATTGGGGAATGACTCTTATTTTTATAAATTTGACCCAATTCTCTATAAATTTGAGAAATGAGACCTTTATCCAAGAAACTTAATTCAAAACTTTTTTTCACAGTTACTACTGCTAACTGTATGTCTCTCCATCCTATTCCTCCCACCCTGTTTATTCTATTCCTCTCTCCTTTTATTCTATCCCCCCCAAAAGTGTTTTGCTTCTGACTACCCCTTCTCCCTTCTATCACCCTCCCTTCACTTTATCCCCTTCCTCTCCTACTTTCTTGTAGAGTAAAAAATTTCTATTCCCAATTGAGTTTGTGTGTTATTCCCTCTTTGAATCAATTTTCATGAGAGTAAATGTCATACACTCCCTTTTGCCTCTCCCTTCTTCACCTACATTGTAAAAGCTTCTTACTGCTGCTTTTATGTGAGATAATTTACCCCATTTTACCTCTTCTTTTTCTTTTCTCCCACTACATTCCTCTCTCACCCCTTAATTTTATTTTTTAGATATGATCCCTTCATATTCAACTCACACCTGTGCCCTCTGTCTATATATATTCCTTCTAACTACTCTAATAATGAGAAAATTCTTGAGTTAGAAGTATCATCTTTCCATGGAGGAATATAAACGGTTTAAGCTTTTTGGTCCCTTATGATTTCTCTTTCTTGTTTACCTTTTTATGGTTCTCTTCAGACTTATATTTGAAAGTCAAATTTTCTATTTAGCTCTAGTCTTTGTATCAAAAATTCTTGAAAGTCCTCTATTTCATTGAATATTCATTTCCCCTGAAGGATTATACTCAGTTTTGCTGAGTAGATGATTCTTGGTGATAATCCTAGCTCCTTTTGCCCTCTGGAATATCATATTCCAAATCCTCTGATCCTTTAAGTTAGAAGCTGCTAAATCTTATGTTATCTTGACTGTGGCTCCATGATACTTGGATTGTTTCTTTCTGGCTGCTTGCAATATTTTCTCCTTGATCTGGGAGATCTAGAATTTGACTATAATATTCTTGGGAGTTTTCATCTTGAGATTTCTTTCAGGAGGTGATCACTGGATTCTTCCAATTTCTATTTTACTCTCTGTTTCTAGAATATCAGGGCATCTTTCCTTGATAATTTCTTGAAAGATGATGTTTAGGCTCTTTTTTTTTTTTATCATGGCTTTCAGGTAGTCGAATAATTTTAAACTAACTCTCATGTATCTATTTTCTAGGTCAGTTGTTTTTCCAATGATGTATTTCACATCATCTTCTATTTTTTCATTCTTTCAGTTTTGATTTTTTTTTGATTTCTCATAAAAACATTAGCTTTCATTTGCTCCATTGTAATTATTAAGGAATTATTTTCTTCAGTAAGCTTTTGTCCCTCTTTTTCCATTTGACCAATTCTGCTTTTTAAGGCATTCTTCTCATTGGCTCTTTTGGACCTCTTTTGACATTTGGGTTAGTCTATTTTTTTTTTTTTTGCTTTTTGGTGAGGCAATTGGGGTTCAGTGACTTGCCCAGGGTCACACAGCTAGCAAGTGTCAAGTGTCTGAGGTTGGATTTGAACTCAGGTCCTTCTGACTCCAAGGCCAGAGCTTTGTCCACTATGCTACTTAGCTGCCCCAGGGTTAGTCTATTTTTCAAGTTGTTACTTTTTTTCAGTATTTTTGTGTGTCTCCTCTACCAAACTGTTGACTTGTTTTTCATGATTTTC
The DNA here is from genome assembly GCF_003287225.1 of Phascolarctos cinereus. NCBI lineage: Eukaryota > Metazoa > Chordata > Mammalia > Diprotodontia > Phascolarctidae > Phascolarctos > Phascolarctos cinereus. Next base: position 397,205,245 of record NW_027556098.1, read on the forward strand.
TTGCATTACTCTCATTTCTCTTCCCAATTTTTCTTTATCTCTCTTACTTGATTTTCAAAATCCTTTCTGATCTCTTCTATAGCCTGAGACCAATTTGTATTTTCCTTGGAGGCTTTGGATGTAGGAGCTTTGACTCTGTTATTTTCTTCTGAGTGTATATTTTAATCTTCCTTGGTCAGATTATTTTCCCGTTGTTTGTTCATTTTCCCAGCCTATTACTTGACTTTTGACTCTTTGTTAAAATAGAACTCTGCTTCGAGGATGGAGTGCACACTTGGGAGGGGAGTCCCAAGCTTCAGGGCTTTTGGGTAGCTGTTTTCAGAGATACTTCTAGGGACCTTAAGTTTTCAGTTCTTCCAAGGTGGTATAAGCTAAGGAGAGATGTGTGTACCGCTCTCCTGGCCTGTGCTCTGGTCTATGAATGATCAAAAACACTTTTTTCTGTCCCGGAACTATGATGAGGGTCCACACTCCACTGTAGATGCAAGCTCTGGTATGCTAGTGTTTCTCCTACCTCTGGGACTGCCACCCAGGGCTGTGGCCTGGATGTAAATATGGGCAAAGCAACAGAGTCCTGCTGCTGCTGATTCAGTTGCCCTGAGGCCTGCTTCTGGTTTCCTGAGACTTGGTCTGCATTGGCCTATGCTCCTCTCTCACCCTGGTGCAATAGGTCTGTCCTGCTGACCAAAGTTGTGGTGGTTTGGAAAATTCTTTCACTCTCTTTTTGTGGGTTCTGCTACTCCAGAATTTGTTTAGAGTGATTATTTAAAGATATTTTAAGGGCTTTGGGGGAGAGCTCAGGCGACTTCCTGCCTTTACATTTCCTTCTTGGCTCTGCCTCTCCAGGTAGGTATTAATGACAGTGATAAAGACTGGATTTGTGATTTCATTGGTATAGAGAACTCCTAGTGATTAGGTTTTTTCTACCAATGTAGGTAGTTGGGTACCTTCTTTGCAACTTATAGTAATAATAATAATAGCTAATCTTTATATAGTGCATTAAAGTCTCTGAAGCACTTTACATGTGAAATATAACTTGATCCTTATAATAACACTGTGAAGTGGTTGCTATCAATATCCCTATTTTACAGATGCAGAAAGTGAGGCTGAGAGGTTAAATGATGTCCAGGTTCACACATCTGTTAAGTGTTTGAAACAGGACTTGAACTCAAGTCTTCTGGACTGAAGGCATCACACTCTATCTGATATACCACCAAGCTATCTTAGGGAGTTAGCTAGAGCATTGAGAGGTTAAGTGACTTGGCTAGGGTCACACAGTCAGTATGTGTCAGAGGCAGGACCTAAACCTGAGTTTTCCTGATTTCAAGGCTATTTATTCATCCAGCCTGCCATCCATCCATCCTTTCATCCTTCCATCCATCATTCACCCATCTATCCATCCTTTCATCAGTCCAACCATATAATATCCACTCATTGATCCATCCTTCTATCCATTCATCCATCCATTCACCCACCATTCATCATTCCATCCATCCATCCTTTCATCAATTCATCCATCCATCATCCACTCATTGATCTATCTTTCTATCCATTCATCCTTCCATCCATTCATTCATCATTTATCCTTCCATCCCTCCATCCTTTCATCCACCCATCCTTTCATCTATTCATCCATTTTTTCATCTATCCATCCATCCATTCATCATTCATTCATCAACTGCAACATGCTGCCCCTTCTATAGAGGCATGCCTTGTAAAAAGAATGCATAAGCGAAAGATGTCCTATCTAAACTACAGTTTCCTCACCTGCAAAATGAGGAGACTGGACTATTTAGTTTCTAAGATTCCTTCTGGCTCTTACATCCTATGATCCTCTGAATTCTTGCAAAGCTGAGCTTGTCCCAATTCAATGCTCTACAATGGTTTGAAGAACATATTTTCCTCACGTTCCTCTTGCCTCAAAAGCTCCCCAGGAAGTGTCTAGGGAGGCCTCTTCTGCTACCGTAGGTCACCCCTATCACCTTCACTTTGAAGCTCTGTTTGTTATCACCAGAGCCATGTGTCTATTCTAGCTGACTGGAGGCTGCAGGGTCATTTCCCAGAAAGATTTCTCTGGGTTTGGCTGCAGGCTGCCTGAGAGCAAATTTCTGCCTCATATCAGGAATGAGAGAGAAGCAGATGCCACCCTCACAGCTCTTTCCACACTCTCCCTGAGGTGTCAACCTCTGTCACAGAAACAAAGTGACTGTCATTTGTCACTAGAAGACATCCCTCAAAGCTGTGAACCCCAAGACAAAGATGGAGACTGAGAAGTGTCTCTGGTTTAGGGCAGATTCATTTTCCAAAAGCAGAGAATTAGGGAACATTAGAACTGGGCGGGGGGAGGATCTCAATTGTTCTACTCTCTTCTGGAAAATATGTCTTTCTACAATACAACATACTAGGCAAGTGGATATCGAGCCTCCGCTGGAAGATGCCAGCGAAAGGACATCCACCCCCTCCCAAGACAGACCATAGCACTTTGGGAGGACACTCATTGTTAGAAAAAGTTTCCTTTTGCCCAGTCTAAATTTGGCTCTTTTCAGCTTCTGCTCATTGGTCTGATCTAGGGGAGGACAAGTACAATTCCCAAAACTCATATCTCACCATTTCAATCCCTGACTCAGTAAACCCCGGTGGCTCCCTGTTGTGTCTAGGATTAGATTCAAACTCCTCTTTTGGGCAATTAAATCCCTTTACAATCTGGCTTCAGGTTTGTCACACATTATAATCCTTTACACACTCTAGAATCCAACCAAACTGGCCAACCTGGTAATAGTCCTTCGAATACTGAAAATATCATCCCTCCCTTGCCAAAAAAAAAAAAAAAAATCTTCCCTCCTCTAGTCTCAACTTCACAGTTCCTCCAAGAGATTCTCAAGTGGCTTGAAATCGGGACCTTTGCTGGCATATATAACTTTGTGGTTTGCAAAATATTTTATATATATATATATATATATATGTATATATATATATATATGTATATATATATATATATATATATATATTCTTATATAAAATATGGTTTGATATGGAAGATTGTATGTGTTCATTTTCTACATAGAGAGACATGGCTTAGAGGTCAAGAAGCAGAAGGATGGCTATGCATGTATTGCCACTGATAGGAGGCAAGGGCAAAGTCTGGGGATCTCTCCTTCCCCTAGAAAGGTATGGGGCTAGAATTATATCACACATATCTGGTCTGTGGGTGGTATTGTTGTTTGGTCTTTTCAGTCAGGTCTGACTCTTCATGACCCCATTTTGGGCTTTTCTTGGCAAAGATAATGGAGAGATTTGCTAGTTACCTCCCCAGATCATTTTACATATTAGGAAACTGAGGCAAACAAGGTGAAATGACTTGCCCAGGGTCACACAGCTACCCAGATTTGTACTCAGGAAGATGAGTCTTTCTGATTCCAAACCCAGTTCTCTGTGCCACCTAGTTGTCCTGGTGTCCTGGTCTAGGGGTGTGATAGATTAAAAAAAAAAGCTGCCTCCCTGATCATTCTTCAGGTAGAGGATTATGTTGGCCTATACTCACAGCTTAGTCTGTCCCCGTGAAACGGTAGTTACACAAAAAAGCCATCTGAAATCCTGAAAATCAAGTGATTTGCTAATCCAAGAAAAATGGCAAAAAAGAAATCAGAGTTCTACAGGCTAGAAAATGCAAGGGTTCTATAGACTCGGGAAAACGCAAGAATGAATTACTTCTTTGCCTGGAAGCAAGACTCAGCCCAGACCTAGAGGTATGGAATGACCTCATCCAGGCCAGGTCCCCTCTAAGCAGTCTCTAGAATTGCAGGCCCTGGAGGTCAAAAAACATATATGGAGCTGGGTTCCATGTTTGTCTGCAGCTGGATGGGCTTCAGTCTGCTGTTCAAATTCTTTCTCTCTTTATTACCTCCCCAGAGCTCCTTTCTTCATATATCTCTTCTGGAGAGTGTCTCCAATCAACTCAGTGACACTTTTATTCAGGTTATCAGTTTGGTGCTCACCATCTCTCTACCATTCGAAAGTCATAGCTCTCTTTGTGTGTGCAGATGCATAAAAACCACTCCCACCTTGAGTGAAAGCCAGCTTATATTTACTTGATCTTGACAATAACTCCATGAGGTAGGTGGCATTTTTATGCCCATTTTACAGATGAGGGTAATCAGAGAGGTAAGTCATATATCCAGGGTCACCCAGCTAGCAGATGACTGAAGGAGGAGTTAAAAACCCTTCCCATCTCCTAGTCTAGTCCCACACGCTTTTCATTATACAACGTTGCTTTTCTCATCAATGTCCTTAACAAAATGTGTTTCATGTAAGTGACCCCAACACTCCAAATGTGATCCGGAGCCTCTAGGTCTTTTTGCTGGCCCTGGACTAGCAAGAATTAGAAGAGATTGTTATGTATGAGAGGGAGGGGAGGAAGGCTGAGGGGGAAGGCAGCTCAGCTCATAGATAGATTTGTTTGTATCCAGAGCCCATTAGAAACAGATATTTTATGACATTTACATTAACTAGGCTGTTTATGTCTCATAAATTTTAGTGCTAATATTCTGTCAGGACTGTAAACCTTGAATACTGAAAGGAATGAACTTCCAATCAACCATGTCTCCAAATTATACACACACATGGCTGAGGCAGAAGCTTCCAAAAACTATTCAGGGTAGGGGGCTATGAGTTCAGAGGAGGGACCCTCAGCATTCAGTTTCTGACCTCTGCTAGCTAGGTGGTTCAGTGAATGTAGGGTTATTGTAAGGATCAAATGTAATATTTGTGAAGTATAGGGCCTGGCACATAGTAGGTACTTAATAAATACTTATTCCATCCCTGATTCAGAGTGAGCAGGGCTGGAGGCTAGAGGTGAACTGATAGGCAGCAGCTGCTGGTTCTGAGGGGACAGTGAAAGCACAGCCAGTAACTTCTGCTTAATTTATATAATCACTGCTAGAAATACATACGCTAAAGAAACTTAAAGAAATGTCTTTTTTTTTTTTTGTGGAGAAGGCATTTCTGAACCTGAAATCAGGAAGACCTATGTTCAAATCCAGCTTCAGACTCTGACCAGCTGTATGATTCTGCACTAGTTAATTAACCTGTCCCAGCCTCAATTTCCTCACCTCCAGCCCCATAGGGTTATTCAGAGGATATCATTAGTTATCATTTCAAAAGTGCTATATAAATGCATTATTATTCTTAATCCTTACTACCTCTGAAGAACCAGCTTTCTTTTTATTTTTTCTGTCTTTCCCCAGCTATTGCTGCCTTTCGGTGGCTTGCTAAAGTCTATATTTTTAAGCTGTATCTTTACCTTTCCACAATCTATAATTCTAGCAACTTTATTATAAATCAAAATGGCATTAGTCTAACATCATTTCATCTTGATGAATTGATGCTAGCTCTCTGTGATCACGGCTTCCTTTTCTAAGTATTCAATAAGCATCCCTTTAATAACATGTTCTATAATTTTGTCAGGAATCAATGCCAAGCTTCCTGGCCTATAATTTTCCAATCCTATTCTCTGTCAAAAATTAATAAAAATAAAAACAATCTGGCAACATTAGTCTTTTCCCAGTCTAAAGTGCCTCTCTGTTTGCCACTGCCTTTCAGTGACCACTGATGACCTCAGCCATGAAATCTCCTAGTTCTTTCAATACTCTGGAATGGTGCATCTGGATCAGATGGCTAGTTTCTCTTTATCACCATATTTGTTCTGTCCTTTCCTATGCAAAGCAGCTCTCCTTGGTAAAAGGAAACAGAAGCTGAATAAGAAGCGAGAAGCTCTTTCTTCTACCATCTCAAATGTGCTGAGTAGCACTTCTGTGCCTTATTTGATCCTTCCCTTTTTCTCAGTTCAGTTAATTAAAAAAAATTGCCTTTAGTTTTCCTTGCCAGCCTCAGATCATTTATTCATTCAACAAACATTAAATGCTTTGTATGTGCTACACACTACGCTAACAGAGATGGATAGGGAGTAAAAACGGGAAATAATTTCTGTCCTTAAGGAATTTACATTTTATTAGAGAGAAACAACATGAATACTGACAAGTGTGTGTATCTATCTATCTATATACACATATTTATGCATGCATGCACGTTATATGTATTTTTATGTATATATGTATATGTGTATGTGTGTGTGCACATAGGTATGTGTATATACATACTATAAATACTATATAACATAATACATGCTATATACTCAACATATATTGACATAGGTGGATGTGTTAAATAGAAAATAATTCCTAGTGGAGGAAGAACAAGAAAGTAGGAGAATCAGGATAGAGCTCATGTAGGCAACAGCATTTGAGCTGAGATTTTAAGTAAGATGGGGTTCTATAAGGCAAAGGTGAGGAGAACATGCATTTTAGGGATGAGGAACAGTTTGGGTAAAGTCATAGAGGTGGGAAATATGATGTCCTATAAAAGAAACAGCAATAGGTAAGTGTGACTAGAACTTAAACTAATTAAGCAAGAAATACATAATAAGAAGGCAGGGGAGGAGATATTATACAGTAATAGTGAATGGCTGGTAGAATCCAAACTGTGAAGGGCTTTAAGTGGAAAACAGAGGAGTATTCATTTTATCTTAGAAGCAAAGGGGATACTAGAGCTTTCTGAGTAAGACATGACTTATTGTCACTATCTTATTATGGCAGTTTGGGAGCTGTGCAGACAATAAATTTTAGAAGGTAGAAACTCTTGGCAAAAAGAACAGTTAGGAGGGTATTGCAATAATGCAGGCAAAGGTAATATGGGCCTGAATTAGGATAGAAGCTGTGGGAGCGGGGAGAAGGGACAGAGAGAAATGCTATGGAGGTGGAAACACCCAGACTTCACATTTGATCAGAAATGAGTGAGAGAGAGAGAATAGAATAGAATAGAACAGGATAGAATGGAATGGAAGGAATGGAATGGAATGGAATGGAATGGAATAGAATCAAATTTGACTCCCAGGTTACGAACTTGAATGTCTGGAAGGGTGTTCTCATGCCCCACCTCTTATGGAAATGTGTCATGCTTTTGTATTACTTCTCCTTTCCCTGTCCTTTCTTCTATTTTATTGTTGGGTCAAAGGATGAGAAGTTCTGGAACTGGAAAGGACTTCCAGGGCCATCACTTCACAGGTGCAGAAACTGAGGCCTAAGAAGGTAAAATTCTGCATACTTTTAAAATCTAAGTTAGTTGATGGATTCCCCATATGGCCTCATTAATCTCTTTGAGCAACTCCTTTTTTCATCCCTTGGAATTATTTCTCTTTTCGTCTTCAAAATTTCACCCTTGAAAGATAATCATTTCTCCTCCACTGATTACTACTGTAGACTTTTAGCACGTGGGATCCCACATATTCTTTATAGAAATCATTTGAATAGGGTTCTCCCTAACACTAGCATGCACATAAGACTATGCTTGGACTTCCTCTTTGCTATCACAAACTCTGGGGCAGCTAGGTTGTGCAGTGAATAGAGGTGTAGGTTTGGAGTTAGGAAGACTCTTGTTTCTGAGTTCAAACCTCGCCTCAGACAGTACTAGCTGATGGGGTAGGGGACCAAGCTGAGACCCTTGCCCCTTACCCCAAAGAGAATTTGGCTCCCATTTGCCAGCAGGCCCCAGAAAACCCTTAAACTTTTCTTACTCTCCAAAGGTTCCTGATCAACTCCCCTTATCTCTCTTTGAAAGCCCTAGCCCCACCTTTTGATCTTATTCAGATGCCTTTCAAACTTCTTCCTTCCAGTTCCCTTCATTATGTATTCCCACTGTCTTTTCAATCTCTCAGACATTCCAATCAGAATTCTCACCTGGACTTTTTTCCCAGACCCTCTTCTGGTCATCCAAAGTTACTTTAGTGTATATAAGATCCACCCTGGCCCCCATTTAAATGCTGAGACTTTCTCATGTCCACTTGTCCTTATGGGCATCACCTAGTCTATGTGGTTTACCTCTAATAAAACTTTTCTCTGGCTGAAAGAAGATTTGGGTTGAATTCATTCAGACAGGGACTGTGTGTTGTGATCTCGAGGTCCCAGCACCCCTGAACCTCTAGACCTCAACACTAGCTGTGTGACCCTGGACAATCTCCTGATCCTTTTTGCTTCAGTTTCCTCATCTGTAAAATGAGTTAGAGAAGGAGAATGGAAAAGATACTACAGTATCTTTGCCAAGGAAACTTCACATGAAGAGTTAGAAGTGACTGGAAACTAATGAACAACAACAAAATAATAAATTCTAAGGGGGACTGGTCACTTGCCCCTAAGGATCTCATTATTACCCATTCTAACAGATAGTTCATCCTCATTTGTGAAAATGAGATCTGGGACCAAATTCCCCTTATTGATTCCTTTAAGCTTTTGAAGGGTTCAATTATTACCTGCTCTCATTTCGGCAGAGAGAGAGAGAGAGAGTTCCAGCAGATTTAAGAATAATTGACGTTCCCCATCACTTCCATGTGATACTTCTTTGCTAGTCTTGTGACTTGTCTTCTAGACTTCTCATCTATTTCTTTCTGTCCAGGTAGTCTTCCCTCATAGGATTAGACTGAATTTTACAAAATAGAGTATTCTTGTTTGAAAGCGTTTATGTTTTGCTTTTTGGAAATGTAGTATTAATAGCTGTCCTTTGTTTTTTAGTGGCAGCTAACAAGTTTGTGTGATCCTTACCATAGCTCCTTAATACTTGAACTCCTTTATTTTTTTGGGGGGGATGGTGTTGATTGTTTGATATATATATATATATATATATATATATATATATATATATATATATATATATATATATATATATATTTTTTTTTTTTTAACATGGAAACTCTGGGTTTTGACTAAGATATTCCTGGGAGTGTTCATTTTGGGGTTTCTTTCAGGAAGTGATTGGTAGATTCTTTCTATTTTTTACTTTGCCATCTGGTTTAAAGAGAACTGGGCAATCTTTATTTGTGAGTTTTAAAATATGGTATCCAAGGTTGTTTTTTCTTTTTTTTTGGGGGGAGGAGGAGAGGGAGTTATGACTTTTATGTAGTCTAATGATTCTTAGATTATCTCTCCATGACGTATTTTCCAGGTTAGCTGTTTTTTTTTAAAAAACTTTATTTATTTATTTATTTTTAGTTTTCAGTTCCATAAGATTTTGAGTTCTATATTTTCTCCCCATCTCTCCTTAACCCCCACCTTCAGAAGGCATTAAATTTGATATAGGCTCTACATATACATTCATATTGAACTTATTTTCACATTAGTCATTGTAAAGAAGAATTAGAACCAATTGGGCAAACCATGAGAAAGAAAAAAGAAACAACAACAAAAAAAGGGGGAAAAAAGAGATATGCTTCAATCTGCATTCAGATTCCATAGATCTTTTTCTGGATTTGAATGGAATTTTCCATCATGAGTCCTTTGGAGTTGTCTTGGATCCTTGCATTGCTAAGAAGAGATAAGTCTATCAAAGTTAGTCATCACACATTATGGCTGTTACTGTGCACAATGTTCTCCTGCTCACTTCACTCAGCATCAATTCATTCAAGTCTTCCCAGATTTTTTTGAAGTCTACCTGCTCATCATTTCTTATAACACAGTAGTATTCCATTACATTTATATATCAGTTGTTTAGCCATTACCCAACTGATGGGTATCCCCTCAATTTCCAATTCTTTTCAACCACAAAAATGAGCTGCTATAAATATTTTTGTGCATGTGGGTCCTTTTCCAGGTTAGCTGTTTTTGATAAGATATAGCTCACATTTTCTAGGTTTTTTTTTCCCCAATCTTTCATCACCATGCTACTAACTCAAACCTTGACTGACTTCACCTCCTTCAACCTCTTCTCCCTTCTAATTAAATGTCTGGAGGGTGGTGGAAGACCAAATTCTTCTCAATGCCTTCCTTTATAAAGGACAGAAACAGAACTTGTGGGCTCTTTCCAATCTAATCTGCTGCTCTTCTTGGCTTCAGCTCTATGGAATAAGATGTCCCCATACTGGGTACCCTATGGTGCCTCTTCCCCACCTCTTTTTTCTTGCCTCCTTTTATGTGTTGTCTTTCCCCATTAGATTGTAAACTCCTTGAGGGCAGATACTTTTTAAAAAAATGTATCCCTATCACTGAACACAGTTTCTAGTACAAAGAAGACATTTAATAAATATTTATTGAATTGGAGTAGAACCATTGTTTTCTATTTTGCTCATTCTAATTTTCAGGGAGCTCAATTCTTGGGTACAGTTGACCACCATCTTTCTAACCTATTTAATATCCTTGCCATGCTTTTATCCCTAATAATTCTATTTTGGGTCTCTTGTTTCTTTTTTCTTTTTCTGCTTTTTTTTTTGAGGTACTCTTACAGTATTTGTGGCCAGATCATTCTTTTCTTAAGATAAACTTGCACTTAAAGTTATTCTTTTTTTTTCTGAATTTATCCTTTTGTGATCTCTCATCCAAGGTATTTCTTCGTTATGTTAGAAGATTCCTTCTGTTTAATCATGTCTCCAGCCTCAGGTTTTGTATTGGGGGTTTGTGCTTGCTTATGACTCTATTTCCTTACTGTCTGTTGGTGTAAGCCCTACTTGAACCTTAGTTGGGTGACTTAGACTAAATCTCTGTCTTCCGCAGCAATTGTCTGGCCTCCCCAGATTTGGTTCAGGTTCATGGTTCCTGGATGATGGTTTATGTATTGACTGCTCAGGCATTGTTTTGTACTTATCTCCTGTTGGGGCTGGGCTTCCTGTTCTGCTCCATGCCGATTACTGCTCTGACCCCTGTCTCTTATAGTGGGAGAGAGTTACTTTATGCTTCACATTTTTGTGAATTTGATCCTTATTGTAATTTATCTCTGCAGGGATTTGGACAATCTTGTTCAGTCCTGGTCTTATGAAGGGTCTCAGAGCTGATTTTTTTTCCTTCTCTTTCTCCTTCTGGTGCATTTTTAGAGCTATGATAACTGATGATAAAAGAAGGCTGGATCTGAGACCCTCCTTACACACCGCCAATTTCCTAGGATGCTCCTAGATGGTCTTTGGTGTACTCTAATGTCAATATAGCTTCTAATTTTTTCTCTGTTGATCTTCACCCAGATGTTTTCCATCATTCTCCCCTCTAGTGCCTAGGTTTCATTACAGTGGTAAATCTTAATATATTAAGACTACCTCTTTCATCTGTACATTTTTTTTAAATGGGGCAATGGGGTTAAGTGACTTGCCCAGGGTCACACAGCTAGTGAGTGTTATGTGTGTGAGGTTGGATTTGAACTCAGGTCCTTCTGACTCCAAGTCCGAAGCTCTATCCACTGAGCCACCTAGCTGCCCTTCATCTGCACATTTTGAACATATTTGTTCCCTTTTTGTCTCTCCTATTAGATTGTGGGCTCCTTGAGGGTAAGGGCTTCTTTTGCCTTTTTTTGTACTCCCAATGCTTAGCATAGTGCTCCTTGCAGTCAAGGATTGCCTTTTGTCTTTCTTTGTATCCTCAGTGTGTGGTACATAGTAGGTGCTTAATAAGTGCTTATTGACTAACAGGACAGGTAAGTGGTACAGTGAATAGAGAGCCAGGCCTATAGTCAGGAAGACCTGAGTTTAAATCTGGCCCCAGATACATACTAGTTGTGCAACCTTGGGAAAATCAATTTACCCTGTTTCCTTATATGTAAAATGAGCTGGAGAAGGAAATGGCAAACCACTTTAGTATCTTTGCCAAGCTACCCATTCACTTTAATCCATACAGGGATAAGACAGGAAAAGCTTCAGTTTAGGACTGATAGACTCACTCCTGAATGGAAAGCATCAGCAGATATGGTAGGAACTCAGAACTTGTCTCTGTCTCAGTAACCCCAGAGAACCATGCTGATTTTGATCCACCCTTTCTCTATGCTCTTTTCTACCATAAACAAATGAATAAACAAACTAACTCACTCACTCCTCCACACCCATCACAGTGAATCATATGTCATCACCACATAACCATCTGGGGGAAGTTTTACACAAATTCTTTTGTTCAGTTTGGGGCTATTGTGGAATCTTGCTTTAATTTGATTTGTTGAGATTTGACTCGATTAAAGGGTATTGATCTGGGGTTTCTAATATTGCTGTCATTTGTCAATAGCGCCTTGCTGGTAAAATCTCATCCTTAATAAATCAAGTCTAGAAATGTCCAATATGTAGTTATTACAGTTAGGACATGGAGACAAGCCATTTCCCCCCTGGCACCTGGTGACAGATTAATGCCATTAAAAGTTGCAAGTCTTTGTTTCTAAGAGTTTACCCTTTCTTTTGTTTGTATTATTTGGCCTGGGAGAAAAAAGAAACAAGGCAAAACAAAAAGTCGAAAAGAAAACTCAGAAGGTATGCCTTGGAGAGAGCAGCCAAGAAAGATTTAGGATGTTTCTGAGGTCCTTTGCAAGGGCCAGGGACAGTGGAGCATACCATATTCCAGAGTCTTTGCTAAAGACCAACATCTTTCAGACACTAGAGGAGATCTTTTGCTCTGGACAGTCCCATCATGTGTGAACAGTGCTCCACTGAGCATTTGGTTACAGGAAGGGAGGATATTAAACTGGAGAAAAGAAGACAGCAAGAGTAGGAGGTAGAGGCACTGTAAGTACTATATTCACATATTCAAAAGGATTCTACATTTATTTTATATATGTAATGTGGGTTTAGTGTATGCCTAGAGCTCTTGAGATGGTTTTATTCTCATGGAAGACATTGAGTGTCTTGCTTCTGGGATGTTGGAGAACTGATGCGTGCATGGACATTCTGTGTTGGCCTACCATTGGGTTGGGAGCAAATTTTTTCCATTGTCCTCAAAACTCTAATTATCTGCACATTTAGAACTGCCTGATTGAGCCAAATGTGGGTTTTTCTCCTGTATTTGTGTTTGAGGGTCAAAAACTTTTCACTTTCACCATGAAATAAGGGGGATACCTACTCCTCCTACCCCACCTTAGTTCCTGTGGCTTCTAGAAATAGGCCCGGACAGTTCTCAAATGAAGAAATTAAAGCCATGTATAGTCATATGAAAAAATGCTCTAAATCACTATTGATTAGAGAAATTCAAATCAAAACAACTCTGAGACACCATATCACACCTATCAGATTGGTCAACATGACAAAACCGGAAAATGACGAATGTTGGAGAAGATGTGGGAAAATTGGAAACTAACGCATTGTTGGTGGAGTTGTGAAATGATCCAACCATTTTGGAAAGCAATTTGGAACTATGCCCAAAGGGCTATAAAAATGTGCATACCCTTTGACCCAGCAATAACACTTCTAGGGCTGTGTCCAAAAGAGAGCATATAAATGAGAAAAGGACCCACTTACACAAAAATATTTATAACAGCTTTTTTTGTGGTGGCAAAGAATTGGAAATTGAGGGGATGCTCATCAGTTGGGGAATGGCTGAACAAGTTGTGGTATATGAATGTAATAGAATACTATTGTGCTATAAAAAATGATGAACAGGCAGACTTCAGAAAAACTTGTATGGTCTGATGCTGAGTGAAGTGAGCAGAACCAGGAGAACATTGTACACAGTAACAGCCACGTCATGCAGTGACTGACTTCGATAGACTTAACCCTACTCAGCAATGCAAGGATCTAAGACATTTTCAAAAGTCTCATGATGAAAAATGCTATCCACATCCAGAGAAAGAACTATGGAGCACATTGAAGCATGCTATTTGCAGACCAAGCAGTAATCCAAGGCCATAGATAGGATAACTTTTTACTGCAGTATTTATGCATTTCTTAACAATTTCACATGCATAAAACCAAACTACCACTTTTATTTGGTCCTTATCTTTTTCCTGCTATGTCACCAATGCAGTTTTTGAGTGTTGTTTTCCTCAACCCACTTACCCAATAAGCTCTGTGTTTTTTACTGCATGATTTTGTTTAGTGTGGTATTTCTTGGGAATGGCTGTCACAGTAGTAGTAAAACTGACTGTAGATACTTAATAAATGCTTATTGACTGATTTGGAAAACAAAAAGTGTTTAGTTGAGTTCAGCTGGGATCCAGAGGGCAGAACTTGAAACACTGAGTAGAAGACTGAAAGACGCTGTGAGAGTATGAGTACAAGAAAGACCTACCTAACGAGGTGCTCAAGGGTGGCCTTGAGTGGCAGTCTGGCCTCCCTCACTGGAGGACTCCAAGCAGAGGCCATGACTCTTTGGGGGTGTTATGAAGGGTATTCCTGTTCAGGTATGGCTTGGACCCAAATCTGAGATCCTGTGATTCTATGCCAGACCCTGTTCTGGTGCATGTACTGGGGACTAAGTGACATCCTGTCTCTATTACCAACAAACAGCCAGAAATGAGAATAGAGAAGGGAACTACCATCTTCATCCTCTTCTTCTCATCATCATTATAATCAGCAGCATCAAGGATTTGCCAAACACCTACTATGTGCCATGAATTGTACTAAGTTCTAGGAATACAAGAAAAAGGCAAAAGCATTGTCTCTGCTCTCAAGGAGCTCCAGTAATGGAGGAGACAACATGCAAACACTATGTCCATACAACAGGACACCAGAGGCTATCTCAATGGGAAGGCCCCAGTCGGTGGAGGGGGCAGGAAAAGCCAGAGATTGGAAGAAATAAAGAAAACTGGATTGTAAGTACCATATAGAAACTTAATGCTTGTGTTACATTTTACAGATGGGAAAACTGAGGGCTAGAGAGGAAACTGACCCACTCAAAGTCACCCGCTAGTAAGTAGCAGAGGCAATATGTGAATCCAGGTCTCCTGACTCAATGCCAGCATTCTTTCCACTGTACCACATCGTTTAACTTTACCTCTAAACAGGGTTCCACGTATGGGCTGCATCTGGAAGGGTTTTATTTTTCAGAGGAACATGGCTACTTTTCCAAGACAAAGCTTCCAAGAAATAGCCAGTCTTGGCTGCTCCTGCATTCCACTGAGTTTAGTCAGTGCCTCTTCCACACCCCGGGAACTTGGCAGGCCTGTCATTCTCTAGTGCTCTATCCCATTTGTACTAGATTGGGGCTAGAGCTAGTGTATATAACTTCTCTGGCACCTGATGAAAAGCCTTTTGAAATTTGTCTCTCCTGTCTGAACATTTTACTTTTCATTTTTACTCCTGCGGGACTTGCTTTTTTTCTCCCTCCCTTCTTTTTACTTTAACATATAGGTTGACGCGTCATGATGGAGAGCCCATACTGAAAGTCATGACCCAGGGAAGTTGGTACTTTTATGCCACTGATGAGCCAGCAAAGTCTAGTGGAAAGAGCAGTTAGAGAACCCAGGGTCAAATACTGTCTCTGTTACTGACTTTGTGTGTCATGTCCTCTCTCCAGACCTCTGTTTCCTCACCTGTAAAATGAGATAAGTTGGACTCAATGATCTTCGTGGTCCCTCCTAGTTCTCTTTATGACATATTTTTCATACACAGATGAGTGGGGAGACACCAGGAGCTGTGGAAAGTCAGGCTGCCCTATTAGCCAACGATACTCTAGTGAGTAAGCAATAGCATTATAAGCTTGAAAAGAACCATTGGCCAAGACAATCAGTTAGTCAGCATGCACTTATTAAGCACCTAATATGTGCCAGGCACTGTGCTAAGTGCTGAGGAGATAAAGAAAGATTAAAAAAAAAACGTTCCCCATTCTCTGGGAGCTCAGTCTAAAGTGGGAAACAACATGTAACCGACTATATACAAATAAACAATACACAGGACAAATGGGAAATCACCAAACAGAAGTCGGGCACTAGCATAAAGGGAGTTTGTGAAAGGCCTTCTCCTAAAAATCGCGTTGGACACAGAACATGAAGGAAGACAGATAACGTATTCTCATTGGCTAGTCTAGCCACATCCCTGGGAAGCATCTGAACATCATGCCCATTCTCCGGGCTTTATGCTTTTCTCTGTCACCTACAACTAGTAAGAAGTAAAAAAGGGGAAAAATAAAAAGAAACAGCTGTGGCATGCTTTAAACTAAGACTTAGGGTGGTAGATATAGAGCTGGACCTTAGAGGTCATCAAGTCCAACTACTTCAATTTACGGATGGGAAAACTGAGTCCCGTAAAAGTTAAGGGACTTTGTCAGGGTCACACAGCTGGTGAGTGTTGGAGTCAGAATTCAAATGCTGATTTTTCTGACTCTTAGTCCAATGCTCTCCCCATTACTCCATACTTAGGCTATTTAGCTGGGTGTTAAGTCGTTATATGTTACATTATTGTATTTTGTTTGTCAGCGATTACTGGAGATTTCACCTGAGTATGGAACACTTGGTATAGAAACTCCCTTCACTAAAGCTGATCACGAACTTGTCTGTAAGTCATATAGTCTTTAGAATGTTACCTCTTAATTCCAGGGTGAGGTAAAGGAGCATGAGTGCAGTTGAACGTAAGCCCTATGTGGGCATGGATTGTTTTGATTTATCTTCATATCCCCAGTTAATTACATTAATGTTAAGCACATTTTACATGCTTAATAAATCTCAGCCTAAGAGACATCATGGTGTAGTATAGATACACATAGAATCAGAAAGACATTAGGTTCAAAGCCTGATTCAGACACTTGCTAGTTGTGTAATCTTGGACAAGACATAACCTCTTTCATCTTCAGTTTCCTCATCTATAAAATGGGAATATCAACTGCATTTTACATGATACTGTAAGAATCTACAAAGCACCCTACATACATCACCTGATTTGAAGAGATCTGTTCAGTAAGCATTATCAAACCCATTTTACAAGTGGGAAAAGTGAGGTTCAGCTTTGCCCACATTATAATAAATACCAGAAATGGAATTTTTTTTGGTCTTTGTCTTTTTCAGTTTTCTTGTCTTTATTTTTTAAGTAACTATTTATTTTAAATTTTACAAGACATTTTTTTCAGTTGCAAATTCTCTCACTCCCTTACCCACTGAGAAGACAAGCAATAAAATATCACTTATACATGTGAAATTACTCAAAACAGTTCCATACAGTCATATCATGCCAAAAAAGCAAGATAGATATACTTTAATTTGCACTCAGAGTTCATCAGTTCCTTCTCTGGAGGTGGACAGCACTTTTTATCATGAGTCCCTTGGAATTTTCTTGGATCATTGTATTGAACAGAATAGCTAAGTCTTTTACTGTTGATTATCCTTACAATGTTGTTGCTACTGTGTTTAGTGGTCTCCTGGTTTTGCTCACTTCATTTTGCATCATTCACATAGATCTTCAAATTTTTTTTTTCTGAAGCCACCCACTCATCATTTCTTGTAACATTCATTTGCTGCAACTTATTTGACTGTTCCTTAATTGATGGGCATGCCCTCAAATTCTAATATTCTACCACCAGAAGAAAAAAAGTTGCTACAAATAGTTTCATACATTTAGGTACTTTTCCTTTTTCTTTGAGCTCTTTGGGGTACAGAACTAACAGTGGTAGTAGTTCTGGGTCAAAAAATATATGCAGTTTTATGATCCTTCAGGCATTGTTTTAAATTGTTCTTTAGAGCTCAGATAGGGTGGAGCCAAGATGGCAGAGTGAAAGCAGCAACTTGCTTGAGCTCTTCCCGAAACCCCTCCAAATACCTATAAAAGTGGCTCTAAACAAATTCTAAGGTAGCTTAAGCCACAAAAAGACAGAGTGAAACAAATTTCCAGCCCAAGACAACCTGGATGATTGATCAGAAAGGTATATCTTGCAGGGCTGGGAGCAGAGTGCGGCGCGGTGAGTGCACAGGCCACAGCAAACCTGGAGCAGGCCTCAGAGGACTGAATGGGGGCAGCTGTGGTGGTTTCCGCACTCTCAACCCAGGAATGCCAAAGACAACTCAGAAGGTCAGTGGGAAAACTCTGTTTCTGAGGTGCTGAGAGAGGTAGGTGGGGTCTCAGCTCCATTCCCTAAGAGCATGGCCCTGGGGTGGGCAACAGCTTCCCAAGCTTCCTGCCCACAGATTGAGGTGCAATCCAGTGGCTGATCAGAGAGGGACTGCAGGGATCTCTTTGCCAGTGCTGAAGCATGAATCTCTTGCTTTGCCCATGCTTGGATCTGGGTCACAGTTCTGGACAGGGGTCCTGGGGTGAGAAGGAGTGCTGGCACGGTGGAGCATGTAGTGGCTGTGGACAGGAAACCTTCCTCACAGTTCCAGGACAGAAAGAAGTGCTTGTGGTCACTAATAGACCACAGCACAGGCCAGGAAAGGAGTAAACACCTTGCCACTTATCATATCACCTTGCAAGAACTGAAAATTTACAGGTCCCTAGAAGCGTCTCTGAAAACATCTATATAATCCCCCAAAGCTTGAGACAGTACATTCTCCACATTGGAAGCAGACTCTTACCTTAACAAAGAGTTTAAAACTCAAGTAATTGGCAGGGACCATGAGCAAGCACCTCAAAAAGAGTCAGACTATATTATCTTACTTTGGTGGCAAAGAAGATCAAAATATACAACCAGAAGAAGACAACAAAGTCAGAGCTCCTATATCCAAAGCCTCCAAGAAAATTATGAATCAGTCCCAGGCCTTGGAAGAGCTCAAAAGGGATTTTGAGAAGCAAGTAAGAGAAGTAGAGGAAAAACTGGGAAGAGAAATGAGAGTGATGCAAGAAAATCATGAAAAACAAGTCAACAGCTTGTAAAGGAGACTGAAAAAAATACTGAAGAAAATAACACTTTAAAAAATAGCCTAACTCAAATGGCAAAAGAGGTCCAAAAAGCCAATGAGGAGAAGAATGCCCTAAAAAGAAAAATTGGCCAAATGGAAAAGGAAGTCCAAAAGATTACTGAAGAAAATACTTCCTTAAAAATTAGAATAGAGCAATTGGAAGCTAGTGACTTAAGAAATCAAGACACTGTAAAACAAATCCAAAAGAATGAAAAAATAAAAGAATGTGAAATATCTCATTGGAAAAACAACTGACCTGGAAAATAGATCCAGGAGAGAGAA